>NC_088879.1:43036114-43077265 GCF_032884065.1 Artemia franciscana | reverse complement strand
TTAAGATAAAATTGAATTTAAAAACGACAGGGAGAATTAACCCCGGCCTGTCCAAAGCTTAGCTGTTTAATCCCATGCATGAAGTTCACACTTCATTGAAATCTTTTTCGATGACTCCTTCCAATTTCATTCGAGAGGAAGGGGCAAGATTTTTTTTTAATGAACATATAAAAAATTATTTTTTCCTAGTCCCTCTTCCAATTGGCATCCTTACACAAAAAAAAAGTCGTGGCTTAATCTTTCATCGGCAGTGTTAACCTTTCTTCTTCTTTTTTCTTCTTTTTTCAAACATTTCTTCTTTTTTTCAGAAATTGCTCACGTATGATCCGGCTCGACGGATTTCAGCGAAGCGTGCCTTAACTCACCGGTATTTTGATGACGTATCTATTGAGAAATGCAGACCACCTATTCAGTAGTGATTTTTTTTAATTCTTTTTATACGTGAAAATTACGTGTCGTTTCCTCAGAGGAAGAACGTTTGATTTACAACAAAATAAATTGTTTGTCGTTAATTACTTCTGTTTTCAAATTACTATCATTAGATTTGCGTTGACAAATTGTTTATTCAATTTGGCGAGGTTGGGCTAGTATTTGTTAATTTGCGAATTACTTTTGCTACTCTTTCGAGGATTACCTAATTTATCTTTTGTGTCTGATGGATACCCAGAAAGAACAATCCTTGCCAATCTTCGGAGGGGCCCTTCTCCAACATCTACATCTGATCTCAAAGTTTAGTTAAAATTTTGGACGTGTATTGAACAAAAACTAAAGTGAATTAAGACAAACTTAAAATAGAAACCTACAGACTAAGGGTAGTTTAATTAAATGAAGCTTCGAATAATTGCCAGAAACATTTTTCAGCAATAAAAGGGGGGAGGTATCACCCTGCAGCACCCTTATTCAGGCTTATTCTAAATGAAGGGAGATGAGCAATTTATTCATACCTCCCTACCCTCCCTGTATTATTTGAAGGTCTATGGAGACCTAGAAATATTGGGCATCGAAAATCCCCTCTTGTAGACATGCCCCCTCCCCCTATCTCTTAGACAATGACCCCTCCTTCATAGTAGTTGATGCATAATCTATTTATAGTAGTTGATGCTTCGTTCTATTTATTTACCCTAATTTCCCTTTTGCTCCTTATTTTACATACGGGAAGATAATTTGTTTGAAGGGGAAGAAGCTGGACCCCTATACAGATGTCCAACGGGTTTATGCTCCGGTTTCAAAGAAGGGGGTTAGGTAGTAAGAGTGTCTTGAAGCTCCTTGAGATGAATGTGGGTGTTATAGAAGACAATGTTGCTATGTCTATTCAACTACAATTTGATTTAAATGATCAATTTTGTTTTTGAATCAGTATTTATTAAAAAATTAACCGACAAGTAATCGCATAAAAATGTGTGATTATTTCGCAAATTTTATTTAAGTCCCTTAAATTTCTTTTGTTAAGATCGAATGTTCCGAATTAGCGTGCTTTTAACGGGCAGTATTCATAAAAATTTGCTCATTTTTATATAGGCTTTGCTGTAAGTAAAACTAACGGTTATAGAGTGTTGTATAGTTCTAAACTAGCTGTTAAATTAGTTAGTCAATTAGTCATTAGTCAAATTAGTAGAGTTGGTCATTGAATCTTCTTGAAGTGCGTATTGGGAGCTACTTATAGCTTCAAAAAATACGTCAGAGGTCAATGGAAACGTGAAAAAAGAGAAACTAGACCACAGCCTAGTACCCAGAAAAGGATACAAGGCCACAAAATCATAGCCAAAAAAGACACACTGTCGCGAGGTGACGTATCTTGCCCATAGAAGGAGTTCAACAGACATCTTTAGACTAGGCGTTAACCTCCGGCGCTCCCGCAGCCAATCAGCGCGGAAAGATCTTGGCTCTATCGTCGAAGTCGTGACAATAGCTATGTGTTCCTTTGAAAAATGTTTGCGCAACTGCGTGTCTATATAGGCTGTGAACTGGATCAGGTAATTTCGAAAACCACACTGCCTATCCATGACGATAAATAAAAGTTCTAGGGATATGAAGTAATTGCCACTGGCATGGAAGGAATCGCTAAATGATTATTTACCATGTTTTAACATTTTTCATACAAAGTCTTGGTCATTACGTACCCTGTGGGACATTAGGGCTGTAGATTTTGCTTGATATCGTTTCCGATCTTTTGTGAAACGTCTCTTTGTATAATCTCTTGCTAGAGATTTGCTAGAGCAAGAATATCTTGCTTCTAACAAGAAGTATCCAATAATTTGGCTTGGGAAGCTATTGACTTAACACTGAAAATTCTTCGGCCTACAACCCGTCCAAGGCACTTGCTTGAAGTGCTTTATATGTTTTTCATTTGTCCTGTCTTATATTTGCCAGCTATGTTGGTATCTGGTGCTTTAAGCGGAAGATTTTTTGGTGCTGTAAGCGGTATGTGGTGCCACTCAACGGTCGTCTTAAACAATTTTTATCCAAAAATTGTCTCCTCTTTTGCTGAGGAAGCCGGATTTGTTTAAATTAACTTGAACGTCTTAGAAACAAAACGCTGTAAGACATATTTTGATTCACACGAGACTTGGAATATACCTTTAATTTTTTCCTTTTGAAGCTTTTCTGACAAGAAAAGTTACAATTAGCGTAAAAAATAAGGTATCAAGTAGAGAAGCCCACTTCTATGCGGGAGACAATTTCGGTTCGTTTTAACTTTGGATGTTTCTCCTTCCTTTTAGTTGATTTTTTTTGTATTTAATTGTTTTCCAAAATATACCGGAAATCCTCCCTCTATTCAAAATGTTTCCTGGAAACCCTCCCCTCTCAATGTACCAATGGAAAGTTTCTCCCGCGGAACATTCTCCGATAGAGAATCTCTCTCTTAAAAAATACCCCCACACGCAAACATCTCCCAGACAATCTTAAAAAATACCCCCACACGCAAACGTATCCCAGACAATCTCACCTCCATGGAAAATTTTCGCTGGCCAATTTCACCCTTATATATCCACATGTAAAATTAAATTGGCAAAGAGAAAGTAAGTCAAATAAAAGAATTTAGTACAAGAATTCTAGTAAATCCCCCCCTGTCTGGTTTTCCTTTGGAAGTTCATCCTGGAAACTTCCCTCCCCCATGGATAAATCTCCTCTGGAAAAATACTCACTGTAGAAAATCCCCACTGCAGAAAATTCACCCTCCCAAAAAATGTCTGTTTGATTTTAAAACAAATACTAAATGCAGACACTAGACATATTTCATAACTTACAACCTTTTCCCCCGAGGGCCTGTAGGGCCAGGTTATCGCCAAAGGCATGATTACTTGACTTTTCAACTATGCTGATCAATATACCTGTCTCAAAGTTTTGATCGGACGACTTTGGGAATTAAGAGGCGTTGGAGAGTGATCTTGCTCCTCCCATCGTTTTGGTTACGAAATGGGGAATTAGAACTGTAACTTCCGTTTGAGCAAGCCTCTTCCCAATCTTATATGACCATTGGTTCGATATAATCACCTTGACAAAAAAACCCATACGTGATCTTTCTTCTGGCAAAAATTATGAAATTTCATAACAGTTTTAATATATAAAAGTATTAAAACCTGCAATATATACATACATATATATATATACGGTAGCCACAACACTTGACTGGGTAGAGAATTTTATGTGGCGAAACCCTATAGGCAAGTGTATTCTCCTGATGAGCCCTTGTGTTGGGTTGTTGCCTCTGAATTATTTGTCTTTACTGTTTGTTTTGTTTGGTAAATGACGACATGACTGCCTGTCCATGGATTATTCTTTATGGTTGATTGTGTATGGCTATGCTGTTTGACCTGTGTGATTGTATGGATGAGTAGGGTTAAGGCCTCATTCAAGTGCTGATCTATATTAATCACTAATTTAGGAAAAAAGACTTCCTTTTCTCCTTCTGTCTCTTTTTTTTTATGTGTTTGTGCTGTTGTATTGGTGATTTCAATTTTCATATATATATATATATATATATATATATATATATATATATATATATATATATATATATATATATATATATATATATATATGTATATGTATATATATATAACTTTTATTTATGAAACGCAAATTATCTGCATATTCTAAGTCTAGGAGACCTATATACCTTTTGTCTACTTTATATTTTGTATGTGGCCTGAGCGATAGGTCTGAGTATTAGCGAAATCTTCCTTTCTTAATCTGGTTGAACTCCATGCCAGTATTTCCACTATGGGGATTTCCCCCCTAAAATGGGGATTGTTTAAGTCTTTTAGGGGCGAGAGTTTTTTTTAGGGATTAGGGGATTTTTCCTCTCCTATGGACTTTTAGGGAAATTTTTGGGGGTTTTCCTTTAATTCATTCATCATCATCATCTTCTTGATCAGAGAAGCAGGATAATTCGATTTAGGATCTGTTTCCTTGCGAATTGAACTTGGAATCACAGTGAAGAACTTCTTCAGTTGCTTAAAAGATTTTAACATCACACAGATTTTGATATGTACAGGAGTCCTAAGTAACAAACTAGCAACAAAGAACTGTTTGAAACAGTTCCATGCTGATGTCGGCTTCAAACAAAAATTTAGCTTGGACTTTTCTCGATTAATGGATGTCATATGGTTTGTCATTTTTGGGTTGTTTTTTCGTAAGATTATTTGGTAGATAGCATGTCATTTTTTACAGGTCCGATAAATAAAGTTATAATATATTTTGATAGTTTTATAGGGTACGTAGTTGTTCTTAATGTAGTAATTTTTTTGACAAGCATTGCATGTACGATTCTTTTTCTCCACAGTACTTGTATGATGTTTACGATTTTTGTGCAAAATAAAAAAAAACTTGAACTCGAACTTGTAGCCAGCTTTATAAGTACTGACGTGAATAATAAAGGTGGGCTATAACTATTCGAACACCTCTCTTACCGTTTCATTACCCTAGTTTTTAACAGGCAAACAAACTGAAAGCAATTTTTTAAAAACAATGACACAGGAATAAATGTATTGTGTGTTTTTGGCAAGCCTACGTACCCAGGGGAAAATCATGAACCTTCATATTATAATTGGTAAATTTTCTGTTGTTCATTTTTTTGACTTACAAATAAAGTGAACATACCACTTTATGTCTTTTTTTTACGTTCTTTACAAATATAACAATCACTTCTGTCGCAAATTCAAATTTAAGCACAATTTGAGCTCTTGAAGCCAAAATATTTCTAGTTTGGAGTATAAACAAAGCTTAAAACATTGGTCTCAGCATTGAACTTCCTGCAGAAGGACTTAATGGAATCAACTAGTGCCTTAGAAATCCAGGTGAACAATGGGAAGTTTTAACTTCCCCTTGAAAGCGTTTACTTGGGTCCGAACGGACAAGATTCCCTCTGTACGTCAAGGTCAGATACCGCCGTCCCCCCTGATTCAATCTAAGTAGTTCTCAAAGCTGTACAGGCGTTCCATATCAAAGCAATAGGCCAGATACAGAAAAGGTTCCATTTCTAAGACGAAATTTACAAATATGCTGAAATGGCTGACCCAGTGTCAGCCCAATCACTTCAGCCTGCCTCTCTGCTATCCTTTGTTAGGAAGTATGGACAGATCCCATGGGACAGAACCAAAACCGAGCAGGAGTGGAGGAGGCAGAGCCTCATCGATATTGAAAATGTCAAAACAATGGATGTCGTGACCTGCTGGTGTTTGGTATTGGTGAAAAAAAAGACTGCCGGAACAGAATTTGCATCCTAACCAGAAACCGAAAGTATTATTTACTTCCACTGTTCCATTTTCAAATGTCAATGTCGAGAGGTTTTTCAGTGCTGTAAAAGTAGTAAAAACTGACCATCAGAATAAATTGAAAATATAAACTTTGTGGGAGATTCTAGAAATAAAATATGGAATGAAAAGAGCTCAAGAAAGTTTGGAAAGTGAAGATTATCAGTTACTTCACCACATGAGAACGGTGAAAGCTTCAGCCACCATACAAAAATGTTGAAGACACTTCAGGGGAAGATAAGGTCTGATTACGTTTTACATGACACGATTGAACAGTATTAAACATCTTGTACTATAATCTACATTACAGTATTACATTTTCTTTTCTATTTGCTTAATATTATTTGAAGAACATTTGAAGCTATTTGTATTTAGCTGATGATTAAAAAGCACTTTAAACCGCATGACAAGATATTCTGTTATGGTAGTGATAGCTAGACGTCAATCTAAGAAGCCAAAATATGTTATCTTTCAATGTTACGGGTAAAATGAGATAGGGAGAAGTGGTTCAGGGAGTAATTAGAAAATGGGAGATTTTTAGGGATTTTGGAACTGAAGATTGGGATTTCTAGCGATTTTTCAGCTCATTATTAGTGATTAATAAAAAATTACAAAGTGGAAACACTGCTCCTCGCGGTAATTATGAAATAAGACAACATGGATTACTCAAATAGCATTGAAAATATTTTGAAAAAATTAAATAAGTACTCAAGTACTGAAAACAGCCAAGGTAGCTATCCATAAGTAACTATGTGGCGAAAAAGAAATAATGAATTTAGTAGGTTAACATGTAAGGCTGTTGTCCTTGTTGAATGAGAGAACATTCTCAAGGCAATTCTTTTTCTCATCTATTAGCCTAGATCTGTCCACTGATGAGCTAAACAAAGAACCTTGAACAATAAGGTATATATTTAATCCGCCACATTGATTTGGCTTTCTAGGCTTATATTTGAGTCAGGAAGGAGTGCTGTAGGCTAATTAATTTTTCCCTGGGCATCACCAAGTTTAGGAGAAGCCCTGCACTAAATAAGCTAATATGGATAGTAAAGATTCAGGATAAATTGTAAATAGGTTAACATGTAGGCTCTAATGTTTCTCATTAAAAATGGGCTTTTTTGATGGATTATATTTAGACATGGTAGGCCTATCTAAAGAGAGTAGGGCTACACCATGCACAAGTCCTGCACTGAAAACACAAAAATAAGCTGCACCCTGTCTACAGTGATTTGTGATGGTTTGACAAATAAATTTATGGTAAAATTCTAGTTTAGTGACTTTTAACTATCTTGGAAAGGGGTTTGGTTAGGAAAATGAAACTTTCAGAGATGTGTCTACAGGCTAAATTATATCCTGGAAGGTATTTTAAAGTACTCACCTCCACTTCTTCTCCCTCTAGAGAGCCCAAAATTTACCTACATGACAGGTCTGTACCTATTGAAATTCTGACAAAAAACATTTTACCTTAGTTATCAATTACCAGTTGCTTTTTCTCTGCCTTTAGTTCTGAAAATGCAATTCCTGTTATTTGAGTAGAATTCTGAGCCATATCAATGTTCTCTTTTAAAAATTTAGGAAATATATTTGAATATCTCTAAAATCTTATAAATTGGGATTGAGCAAAGTTGTGAAGCTGAAAACAATTTTGTTGTAATTCATTCAAGCAGGAGATCTTTTTTGCAAGGTTTCACTTTAAAACACACATATTTTTAAAGGTCATCAAAGGTCAGGACCCTCTTGAGAGAGAGAGAATAGAGGTAAGTATTTCAAAATACCTTCCCACAACACTCTTTGCCTTTAGACCCATCCCTGAAAGTTTCATTTTCCTATTTTAACCCCTTTCTGACATAGCCAAAAGTCACCTAACTGGAATTTTACCAAATTTATTTTTGGTCTTCCAAATTGAATCTTTTAGACTGGCTGTTCTGGTAAAAAAAATTGGATTTTTTGGGCTTATTTGTGCCAACTTAAAACAGTTTGTACTCTTACTGTTAAGGAAGGACTTTTCCATCCTTGAACCATTTTATTTTCCTTTCTTTAAACTTCCACATAATAGATGACCTAATTAACCATTTATTTGAAGCATTTTTCCATCATCTTCTTTCCAGCTAAGCATGGAAACATTTCATTTGTTATCATACTTTGTTACTGTTACTGTTATATTTTCCAGACTTCTGCTTAATGGTTGACCAAATTAACCATTTATTTGAAGTATTTTTCCATTACCTTCTTTCTAGCTAAGTAATGGAAGTATTTCAGTAGTTACCATACTTTTTTCTATCCAAATCTAGTTTAAGGGCTTCTTGCTATCTAAAAAAAAGTAGCTGAGGTAGGTAAAAGACACTTTCAGGAATGAATCCAGGGTCTAAAGTACATACTGGGAAGGCATTTTCAAGCTACAATCTACACTTTCCTTGTTTCTAGGGCCTAGAAATTTGCATAAACAATTAGCATATACCTATTCAAATTTTGACAGAAAGGTTTTGCTTCAAGTGTAGCTTTTCAGTCTCTTTTTCATTGGCTCTAGGTTTTGAGACACAATTCAAATTATTTCAGCAAGATTTTAAGTCATATCAAGGCTTTTTTCCAACTTCAAGAAATTGATTTTAAAATCCTTAAATCTTGGATTGAGCAAAGACATAAAGCTCAAGACACTTTCCTTCTACCTCATTTAAGCAGTATATATACCTCAATGTTTCACTTTTGTAACAAAAAGGTGTCAGATCTTTCATCAGGGATCAATCTTCTTTAGAGGGGAAATGGGTGGAGATATATACTTCAAAAGGGGATCATTGAGGTTCTTTGTCTATTTCTCAGAATTTCATTCACATTTTTCTGATCACAAAGCCCCTTATTTAGAATTTCACATTGTAAATAAATATACCCAACAATAAACTTGCAGTGGCTTGCAAAATGATAATAAAGTAAAATAGAGCTAATTTTGAGTTTTTCCACTACTTAGTTAGGATGAAGGTGAATAGATCACTTGTTGTAGCCTATCTTTAAGTAAACTTTCAGTGGTTAACCACTTCAGTAAAATTCTAGTTAATTGACTTCTTCCTATCTCAGAAAGGGTTTAGGCTAGGAAAATGAAACTTTCAGAGATGGGTCTATAGGCTGAAGTATGTCCTGGGAAGGTATTATAAAGTACCCATCTCCACTCCTTTTCCTTCTAGAGGAACCTAAAATTTGCCTACATGACAGGTCTATACCTATTAAAATTTTGACAAAACAACATTTTACCTTAATTTTTAGTTACTAGTTGCCTTTTCTCTGCCTTTAGTTCTGAAACTACAGTTCCTGTTATTTGAGTAGAATTTTGAGCCAAATCAATGTTTTTTTTTCAAAATTTAGGAAATGTATTTGCATATCTTTCAAACCTCATAAAATGGAATTGAGCAAATTTATGAAGCTGAAAACAATTTTGTTGTACTCCAATTAAGCATAAGATCTATTTTGCAAGGTTTCACTTTTATAACACACGAATTTTTAAAGGTCATCAAAGGTCAGGGCCCTCTAGAGGGAGAAGGAGTGGAGATAGTTGCTTCAAAATACTTTCCCGGGACACACTTTAGTCTCTAGATTCATCCCTGAAAGTTTCATTTTCCTAACCTAAACCCTTTCTGAAATAGCAAGAAGTCAATTAACTAGAATTTTACCACCACTTCTAATGGAAATATGTTTATGGAATCAATGTAGTACCTTTGGATTCTTCATTTTTTGCTCCTTTTGAGAGTGTTCCCTCTGGAAAAAAGGCTTGCTCAGGAAAATGACTGAGGCTAAGGAAATAACAACAGTAGAAGAATTCTATAATTTATTGGTTCTGTATTTCAGTTGTTAAAAATTACAGAGAAGTAAATGGTAAATCTTACTTCTGGCTCTTTGCTTCCTTTTCTCCATCCCTAGGTGTGCTACATGCAATTGCTGCATTATGATTCTTTGCAATGCTCCAGGGATAACAACTCTACTTCCTTCCAAAATGATGCCATCAATATTGAACAACTCATCCTTATCATTCCAATTAGGTTGTATGGAAGCAGAATACTGGTGCTGGTAATTCAGCCATCCTCATTGTATGATTGAGTTAAGCTCTAGCATAATTAGATCTCTTCTAATCTCCTCACAGATGATCCTCATTTTCTTAAAGCTGATAGGGATACTTCTCATAATGGAGTGGACGTGGAATTCAATATCCAATGTGGTGGATGGAGTCTTGACAGTGCAACAACAGCAGACAAATCCTTCCCCCTAGCATATGGAACCACAATGTCATATATTTGTAACTATAGCATCATTCTTTGGAGCCTCAGAGGAGCTTAGTGGTTTTGCATATAGCTCTTTATCAATCTGGGAATAATTCTGTTCTGTAAATATTAGAACTCTTAAACCAAACACAATAATTTTCCCACTGATGTTTGATTCTGCTCCAAGCCCATACTTGGAGGCATCAGTTTCCAGCTCAACAGATTTTGCCTTAGTATTGAAAGTTGCCAGGCTACTACAAATTAACTTTCTGATCTTACCCATTGCTGCAGTGTAATCATTGGTCCACTTAAAGAAATTTTGTTTTCCTAATTCCATGAGTGGAAAGTATAAGGATGACAAGTTTGGAATGTATTTTGACAGAAAGTTGGTCATTGCAAGGAATGTGGCCAGTTTGTATTTGTTTGCTGGCTGTGGCATCTTTCTTATGGATTTTGCTTTAGAAGGGTCTACTTTGATGCCATCTGTTGTAATCAAATGTCCGAAGTATGGTATGTTTGTGGATCACAATAATCATTTTTCTGGATTAAACCCTGACCCCAATTTCTCTGGCCTTCTGTAGGATTTACTTCAAGTTCTTGTCATGTTCTTCACTCTTTCCAGGTACAAGGATATCATCAGCAATGACGCCAAAACCTTTGAACCCTCTAAATGTATCTTCCAGCTTTTGTTGGAATTCTTCTTGTTCACATATTATATCAAATGGTAATGGTAGGCCTAGTCCTGTTGTAATTTTTCTGCAATGTGTGTTTCTTTGTTTAATTTGTGTTTCTTTGTATAGAACTAAGGGATGTGCCTACTTGGGAAATCCTAGGCGATAATGAACTTGGAGCTTAGGGAATTAAACATCTTCAGAAAAATTAATGTGAATTTAAAATACATTTAAGAATTTTTTGTACAGCTAAGGTCTAGTCATGTTTTGTTATTTCCATGCTTTTTTTTTCTTTTTTAACCTTGGCTAGTCTAACTTCGAACTTAATAGTAATGTCTTTCTTTTTTGTTTGTTTGTTTTGCATCTTAACTTATACTATAAAACTGAAGACTAAAGGGGTGACTTTAGTGCCTGACTATTCAGGCACTTCTCAGTCATTAATACAAGAGTGTTAGATTTATTGACACATACTCTCTCCTCCTAAAACCATGCTTTTCTTCTTTTAAAACTTTATCTATCCATCTAAAGTATCTTCATACTAAGAAATTTGTTTTCTACAGAAACCAAGCTAATGCCTCTGTAATTACCACACTCACTCTAGTGTGAGTGTGGTAATAAGCTTTTTCTTGTGTGAAAGAAAAAGGTTACTTTTCTTTCTATTGGTTTTCTACAACTGCCTCTTTTTTCTGCTAAGACACAGCTTGTTGTAAATGCACCCCCCTCTACGTTTAAAACATTTTAATTAGCACACGACAGAGTAGATTTGTGCTTTTCTCTCATAAGATATGGTAAAAAGTACTTACGAGTTATTCAAAGTCAAGTTTTGAATATTTCCTAGGCCAGCAATTGGCTACCTTTTTAGTTTAAAGTGGTAATTAACCTTTTTGTAACTATTAAAAATATAGTGGATTGCTGCAGTTATGGTGTAAATTATTTACATAAATAAATATAATAGATTACATAAATATATAATTATTTATTTACATAAATAAATAAAATATTTAGATATTATTAACATAAATGCATTTAGGATCTAAATTTTATATTATATTATTCATCAAAACATATCTATTGTTCAATTGTAGTCACAACTTTTTTTATTTCCTCTAGTCTAATGGATTAAGACCTAATGAGATAAAAATTATGAAGGTCATTAATATCTGTGCTCAACAACTCCTGGCACTATAAAACAAACCCCCAAATGTTAAATGCAATTACATATGGTTTAAGTTTAACACTAAATAGTTAGATATGAATAATCTTTAGTTAATGGCAAGTGAAATTACGTACTGCACATCTAGGACAGCTGCATCTGACGGTTTAAAAAGTCCATTTTAAGAAAAATCACCCTCAAGCTATTTTCTCTCAGTTTTCCCTAGTGACCAACAAGTGCACAATTTTCGTTATTAATTTGTTATTATTATTAATTATTATTCTTTAATTATTATTTGTTAATTATTAAATTTTTAATTTATTTAACTTAGTTAATTAATTATTTATTAAACTAATTATTCAATTAAATCATTTAATTAACAAATTAAAGAACTTAATCAATTAAACTAATTAAAATTAATTTTTTATTTATTAATATTATTAATTTGTTATTTCATTATTGATTTATAAATTGCATGATGAGGTGAGATGCATGCAAGTGTAGAGCAGGAATATTGCTCTTTGGTAATACACAAAATTTTCTTGGAAATGAATCAAGAACATACTCTAAGATACGTTTGGGTACAAATATGGTTATGAAGTGTTAGGTATACCCCGAATTTCCAATAATTTATTTTGACTAGTTTGTGATTAGATGTGTATTTGATTATAGAAGGTGAATAATCAGAATGACAAAGAGTTTAGCTCTGAAGCTGCTTCTTCTTTTCTTCTACTTCTTCTGAAGCCACCAACTCTGAGTTAAATGTGGCTTAATTAAAATGTGGCTTACAAGCTGCAAACCACTGGTCTAGGTTTTGCCTTTCAAATTCTAATTAATTAATTATGTAGTGTACTTCTCTTTTCAGTTAGTCTTTTGTTCAGGAAAAAAATTGTATGATTGCATAACTGTATAAATCACAAAACCTATATTTGTAAGCTACAATTTTTTAGGAACAGAGGATACTTTGAACCAATATTGGAGGGAAGCCCCCCTATGTGTTCTTGTATACTCATGCATGCTTTGCATGCATGTGGACATGCATGAACAGATTCAGATTTAACTGTCCCAGTGTTTCCTACTATCCTTTATTGCGGTTTGTGTTCTAGGAAATGAAGCTAGCTCGTCTGGACTAAATACATCCAAAGCTGAAGCCTCAGTTATAGATCCAGCAGTAGACATCAGCTCTGATGAAAGTGAAGCAGACATTGCACCAATGTTAGTTGATCATACTTTTGTTGAAAATGCTGACTCAGATGCTGATAGTATTGATTCTGACATGGATGACCCTCTAAGGTTAGTTGATTTATGCTGATTTTTGAAGTCGCAACCAACAATGAATTTTAATGAAGAGGTTGTGGACGAAGAATTGTTATGTAAAGCAGATAAAATAATATCATGTGAAATTTATTCACATCTAAGACCTAGTGTGGGGGGATGCTTTTCCCCAAGTATATGATTCCATAATCTTCAGAAAACAGTGTATATAGACAATAGAGTCAATCAATACGTTACCATTTGTTTATTCATATATAATCAAGCTTGTGGGAATCTTGTAACATGGTACTGTGAGAGGATTTGGAGGTGGTCACTGTAATGCTATGAATTGGACTCCACTCTCTATGTCATAATCTTTACTGAGCACAAATTATTTGCTATCTTCTTATATCCTACAGAAAAAGAAAGTCCCCAGACAAAAATTCACATTTGTGTTCCCCTAAGATGATATTACTGAATTGCTGCATCAGGCCAGGTGCTGGACTGGGAAAGGGGTATTCTACTGTTACACCCAAATGGGTATTCCTTATCTAAAATAAATTATCTAAAATTTTTCAGTTTCTAGGGGGGATTTGAAATTTTTCAATTTTTCTATGAAAATACTAAAAAATGTGTTTTTTAGTAAAAAAAAATACACCCATAAATCTAGGGCATTTGCCCTTGTATATCTCCCTTGGCTTCACGTGGGCAAGGCGTGGGCTTGCATGGGGCTTATATGCTAGTGAACAGGACCTAATTTCTATATTTCTAAGTTGATTAGTATACAAATCATGAGTTGATTTTTCAGTTTATACATAAATCCACAAACATTAACACACAGGATATATATATATATATATCTATATATATATATATATATATATACTAGCTGTATACTAGCTTTCAATCAATTCATTTTTGGACGTCACTAAATTACAGAAATCAGCAGGTAGTTGTATACGTCCTGAAATTGAGTCTACTGGGAGCTTTCCGTTTCCCATTGCCAGCAATTGATCTGGAAATGTTTGACCAGAGTCATCGTTTTGCAATCGGACACGCATATTTGTAGTTAATTTTAATGTTTTTACGTGTGCCCATAAATTAGAATTTTTCAGGCAAGCATTCATTTCGTCTGCAGGAGTTGATCTAGGTATTATAGGTAATGTTTGCCTGAAATCTCCCGCAAGCAATATTAAGGTGCTGCCAAAGGGTTTCGACTTCCCTTGCAAATCTTTCAAGCATTGATCCAGAGCCTCGAGCGATTTTTTGTGTGCCATTGTGCACTCATCCCAAATAATAGGTTTGCATTGCTGCAATACTTTACCCATCCCAGATCATTTGGAAATATTGCACGTGGGAGTTTCTGTAGAATGCAAGTTCAGAGGCAATTTCAAAGCGGAATGAGCAGTTCTTCCACCAGGCAGCAATGTTGTGGCTATTCCGGACGACGCAATTGCCAACGCTATATCATTTTTTGATCGAATTGATGCCAGAATCAGTTTTATCACAAACGTTTTACCAGTACCTCCTGGCGCATCCAAAAAGAAAATTTCTCCAACGTTGTGTCAACACAATGCATTATCGTATCATAAATGTCTTTTTGTTCCGACGCTAACTTGGAAATGTTATTATGTACATACGACAATAGATCACTCGTACTGTAACTTTGTTCACGATCTAATTCTACACATGTCGAAACAGCAGCGATACGGTTAGGTGAAGGCATTCCCAAATCCTGAAGAGGTTTGTTTGCCATACTTACGCACAAATCTTCAATAACAACTAAAGTGTAGTTATAAATTTCTGATGTAAAATCAAAAGTCATATCTGACGTCTCTAACTGTTTTCGATGGAGTATATCTTCGGACATTTTTGACTTATATTTTTCCCATAACTCTGTAGGAGCTGATGGAGAGCAAGTTGTTAAAATGATGCCAAACAATGCACGAATTTGACTTGGGGTTGACGTTTCGCACGCGTCTTTGATGCAGTTATCCCAGTGTTGGTCATTCTCCAATAAATTCAGAGCTTGGCATGCACTATGGTAAGTGTCATGTATAGTACCATTTACAGTCCTCAAATACTCAAAGGATGTCGGACCGGGTACATTCACCAAAAGCAGGCGTAGAAAGAAGCATTCATGTTGATTGGGGTGAACGGTGTAGAGTCTTCCTATCGTGGTATCTTTGAAGATGGTAGGTTGGCCGTCGACTGACTTACCCTGTTTTCGACGTTCAAATACTTTATTTTTAGTATTCCACGTGTAATACGAAGGCACTTCAGTATACAGCAGTTTTTTTGCAAAAGAATCATTTTTGCAAAGCGAAAAAAAAGCTGTTAATGTTGTATCCGGTGGATTCAGGACTCTTTGTTGCACGTTGGTTTCCGTGAAATAAACACGTTGATCATTCTGTAAATGTACCGCTAAGTGAACAACAGCTGGGCTACGTTCATGTATCGGAAATGAAAGAAGTCGCCAAACAGCTTCATTACTGCTTATGTATCTTCCAGCCTGATATTCTACGATTTTATCGAAATCTTTGATTTCGGGCTGCAAGCCAAAAACTGCCATGTCACTGCCTTTGTTGACGTATTTACATATGTATTTGATTGCCTTTACGGAGTTACAGTATTCAACGTTTATGTGTGCATTAAATGTTTTTGATAATAATGGGGAATATGGAACAACCCACTGGTTATCTACTTCGATGGTGATACCGTTACGCTTCTTTATTATTGCTGTTTTACCGCCATCTTCAGTAGATCTTCTTTTATATTGTGGGTAACCATCATTGCCAGTAATTGTGTTTGATACTAAAAGTCGAGGATATTGCTTTGTGCACCTTCCTTTGGCCATGCATGGTGAATTTTCGTTCAGTGCACCGCAAGGTCCATGTATCATATTTTTTACAATAATATCATGTAACCCCTTATCGACATTTTTATCAGGTATTTCAGCGGAAATGACATCGTCAATTTCGTTCCAAGTAATTTTTTTATGTAGCCAGATTAGTATATGTTAGTGTGGCAAACCTCGTTTTTGCCATTCCACTGAGTACATCCAGCATCGCACTGACCCAAACACTTCATGTTTTACAATGTAGTTTATCAGTGATTTCAACTTTTGCCGGAAGACACGGGCCGTAATGTCATGCCTATGAACCGCCGATTGTCCTTGAAGTAAAAGCTGCAGTATCTCGTCCCAAGATTGATTACATGTAAATGTAATAAATAAATCTGGACGACCATAGAGACGAACATACGCAATAGCATCTTGAGCATATTCATGCATATGACGGGGACTGCCAGCATATGACGAAGGTAAAATTGTTAATCTTCCAACGTTTGTGGTATTACCGTCATTTATAACTGCATCTCGCAAATGAATGTATTGTTCAGAGCGGAGCTTGGTCTGATTAAGGCGGATATATAGCAAACGTTCTGATTCAATTTTAGCATACATATCAACGGCGAATTGGTGAAACAATTCACGGCATTTTAAAATATAATTTTCTTCATCCTGCCGAATCATTAGTCTATAGGAATAATAATGCATTGCACTGCATTTCTTATTCATTTCTTTGTTAGTGGCTGGATTCATCAATTTAATATTAAAGTGATAGCCGTCGGCTCCATCCCAAAAAATGATAGGATATTGTAGGGCATCGTAGCATCGATGAGTTTCAGCAATCCTTAACAACTGAGCGTTTCGCTTATGAAGAATAATATCTCGAGGTAAAAACTGATCACCGACCATAACGATTGCCACTTCGTCGATAGTTGGAGCATTGTATCTACGCACATGTTGGCCAGGAGGCGTTTTGTCAGCGGAAGTAACAATTTTATGCGTATCAGTAGGCATCAAATCGATGGCTGTTTTGAACAGACGCACTAAATTATTATTTTCGTGGAAAAGATGTTGCAGTTGGGAAACGATTGTCCTTTCAACGTTGGGAGAAATTTCGCAACGTGCATTCAATTCAGAATTTCTATCACTGATGAAGTACAATTGTAAAAATTTATGATTCTCGCCTGAGAATGGTAGAAGGGACCCTGCTCTATGATAAATTTGCCCTTCTACTTTGAAAGTAGACATAAATTGATCTGGATTTTCGATTTGGGCTCCAAACGACGTCATTTGGAAACATGAGTTGTATTTTCTGATTTTTGACAAAAAACGCTTAGATTCTGACGTAGTTCCAGTAAGGAAAGTCTTCAATGGCTCTGGTGGTGCAGCCAATTGAGGAAGTTTAACTTTTCTTGAGGCGCAACACATTCCCATTGTTTCACCATTGAATTTCAAGGCCTTGCAATAGGGACAAATTTTAGACATTGTCCCGATTTGAACACATCTACTCAAGCTATAATCATCGACTGGGTTGTACCTGAATGCTAGGCGATAACTTTCAGGTTGCTCTGATTCCTCGGCACGCTTTCTTTTCTTACTTTCTCTATCAGCAGCAAGCCTGCTTCCGCGTTGCTCTGGTAGTTCCTCGGCACGCTTTCTGTTCTTTCTTTCTCTATCAACCTCAAGCCTGTTTCCTTGCTGTTCTTTTGATTCCTTGGCACGCTTTCTGTTCTTTCTTTCTCTATCAGTCTCAAGCCTGTTTCCCTGCTGTTCTTTTGATTCCTCGGCACGCCTTCTTTTTTCACTTTCTCTATTAGCAGCAAGTCTGCTTTCGCGTTGCTCTGGTAGTTCCTCGGCACGCTTTCTTTTCTGACTTTCTCTATCAGCAGCAAGTTTTTTGGCATAGACTCTTTGAGCATCTTCATCAGTCATTGTAAACTTAAACATTAATAGATTTCTACGTGAACATATGTCTTAAATATCTTGAATGACGTCACCGTCAAAGCAAAAATGACGACAACTAATTTCATGACGTCAGCCGACACAGAAACATGACGTCACCTGATCCACAGACAGACAGTAACCCTACTCATCCATACAATCACATAGGTCAAACAGCATAGCCATACACAATCAACCATAAAGAATAATCCATGGACAGGCAGTCATGTCGTCAATAAGTATAAGTCGTCATTTACCAAACAATAGAAAAAATAATAAAGACAAATAATTCAGAGGCAACAACCAAACACAAGGGCTCATCAGGAGAATACACTGGCCTATATAGGGTTTCGCCCCTTTAAATTCTCTACCCAGCCATGTGTTGTGGCTACCACGGAATATCCATGGCATCCCCGTGTCAGGTATCACCCCCAAAATACATGCCTATGAAAGAAAAAAAAACCAGCAAATGTAAAACAACCAAGTAACACCAATACAAGCTTATTCTGTTAATATATCCCTCTTTTTAGCAACAATAGGTAAACTAAATATAATAAATTTTACCAAATCACAAATATTAACACATTGCAAAAAACCTGAATGAACTAAACAATTATAGAATTCATCTTTACCATGTGGCTAATTGTTAAAAATATATATAAAAATAAGTTGTCTGTGTGTGTGTGTCGAGTGACGTCATGTTTGCGTGTCGACTGACTTCATGTTTGTCGACTGACGTCGTTTTAAGGATTGAGCTGTATGCGTCATGAAGTTGTTTGTCGACTGACGTCTTGTTTGTCAACTGTTGAAATTACATACCGGGACACCGGGACACAAATGACGACCGGGACACAGGGAATATAAATGACGACCGGGAACCTCAAAGAGAAATTACAGACTGGAACACCCGGACACAAATCACGACCGGGACACAGGGAATATAAATGACGACCGGGACACAGGGACACAACTACAACGGGGACGCCGGGGGCACAGTTGGGATATATAAATGACGACCGGGATTGTTCGAATAGAAATTACAGACCGGGACATCGGGACACAAATGACTACCGTTACACAGGGAATACAAATGACGACCGGGACACTCAAAGAGAAATTACAAACTGGGACACCGGGACACAAATGACGACCGGGACACAGGGAATATAAATGACGACCGGGACACAGGGACACATCATTAGAATAATGAGGTATAGATCTGAATACGGATTGTTTTCCCATGGACAATTATATGTTGCATGTTCAAGAGTCAGTAAACCTGGCAATCTATTTATATGCATAAACAATGGGACAGCGAAGAATGTTGTATATTCGCATGTTTTACGTAGTATATATATATATATATATATATATATATATATATATATATATATATATATATATAGCTCTATTTACAGGTGGGACACAGTGACACAACTACAATGGCGCGTAACTAATATGGCGCGTAACGACTTACGCACATGGGGGGGGGGCACGAAGCGCCCCACCAACTAGGTGTTGGGGTGGCGCAAAGCGCCAACCCAACAGCTAGTCTATATATATAAAAATAAGTTGTCTGTGTGTGTGTGTGTGTGTCTGTCGAGTGACGTATTGTTTGTCGACTGACTTCATTTTAAGGATTGAGCTGTTTGCGTCATGAAGTTGTTTGTCGACTGACGTCATGTTTGTCAACTGATGGAATTACATACCGGGACACCGGGACACAAATGACGACCGAGACACAGGGAATATAAATGACGACCGGGAAACAGGGACACAACTACAACGGGGACGCCGGGGGTACAGGCGGGATATATAAATGACGACCGGGACACAGGGATTGTTCAAATAGATATTACAGACCGGGACACCGGGACACAAATGACGACCGGGACACTGGGACACAGGGAATATAAATGACGACCGGGACACTCAAAGAGAAATTACAAACTGGGACACCGGGTCACAGGGATACATCATTAGAATAATGAGGTATAGATCTGAATACGGATTGTTTTTCCCATGGACAATTATATGTTGCATGTTCAAGAGTCAGTAAACCTGACAATCTATTTATATGCATAGACAATGGGACAGCGAAGAATGTTGTATATTCGCATGTTTTACGTACTTAAAAACATATATATATATATATATATATATATATATATATATATATATATATATATATATATATATATATATATATATATATATATATATATCTATCTATCTCTATTCACAGGTGGGACACAGGGACACAACTACAATGGCGCGTAACTAATATGGGGCGTAACGACTTACGCGCGCGGGGGGGCCTGGGGGGCGCGAAGCGCCCCACCAACTAGGTGTTGGGGCGGCGCGAAGCGCCATCCCAACAGCTAGTCTATATATATAAAAATAAGTTGTCTGTGTGTGTGTGTGTCTGTCGAGTGACGTCATGTTTGTGTGTCGACTGACGTCATGTTTGTCGACTGACTTCATTTTAAGGATTGAGCTGTATGCTTCATGAAGTTGTTTGTCGACTGACGTCATGTTTTTCAGTTGATGAAATTACATACCGGGACACCGGGACACAAATGTCGACCGGGACACAGGTAATATAAATGACGACCGGGAACCTCAAAGAGAAATTACAGACTGGGAAACCCGGACACAAATCACGACCGGGACACAGGGAATATAAATGACGACCGGTACACAGGGACACAACTACAACGGGGACGCCGGGGGCACAGGCAGGATATATAAATGACGACCGGGACACAGGGATTGTTCGAATAGATATTACAGACCGGGACACCGGGACACAAATGACGACCGGGACACAGGGAATATAAATGACGACCGGGACACTCAAAGAGAAATTACAAACTGGGACACCGGGACACAAATGACGACCGGGACACAGGGAATATAAATGAGGACCGGGACACAGGGACACATCATTAGAATAATGAGGTATAGATCTGAATACGGATTGTTTTTCCCATGGACAATTATATGTTGCATGTTCAAGAGTCAGTAAACCTGCCAATATATTTATATGCATAGACAATGGGACAGCGAAGAATGTTGTATATTCGCATGTTTTACGTAGTTAAAACACACACACACATATATATATATATATATATATATATATATATATATATATATATATATATATATATATATATATATATAAATATATATATATATATATATATATATATATATATATATGTGTGTGTATATATATATCTATTCACAGGTGGGACACAGGGACACAACTACAATGGCGCGTAACGACTTACGTGCGCGGGGGGGCTTGGGGGGGCGCGAAGCGCCCCACCAACTAGGTGTTGGGGTGGCGCGAAGCGCCACCCCAACAGTACAAATATTTTTTCTACCCCAACAGCTATTATATATATAAAAATAAGTTGTCTGTCTGTCTGTCCAGTGACGTCATGTTTGTCCGCATATGACGTCTGAATTATTTCATCATATACCAATTCAAAGGCGATGTAGCTGAGTTGGTAACGCGTTATGTTCCAGGTTCTAGGTTCGAGAGGCTCCAGGTTCGAACCTTGACTTTTGTATTCATACAAAAAAAGAAAAAAACTAAAAAACGGTAAAAATTACAAAAAAAACTAAAAAAGCTTAAAAAAAGGTAAAAAACTAAAAATTAAAAAAAAACTAAGAAAAGGTAAAACCTACAAAAAAAACTAAAAAGAAAAAAAACAAAAAACTAATAAAAAGAACTAAAAAAAGCTAAAAAACTAAAAAAACTAAAAAAAAAAGGTAAAAAAGTAAAAAACTAAAAAAGGAAAAAAACTGAAAAATAAAGGAGAAAAAGAAAACTAAAAAAGGTAAAAATTACAAAAAAAGAAAAAAAACTAAAAAGCTAAAAAAAGGGTAAAAACAAAAAAAAACTACAAGGAAAAAAAGGAAACAAACAAAAAATTTATTTCAAAACTAAAAAAGAAAAAAAACTAAAAAAGGAAAAAAACTGAAAAATATAATATATACCCCTGTGCCGGGGGGCACAAAAAAAATTTATATATGTATATATATATGTATATGTATACATATACAGGATGAGTGAAGTGATTGGCCCAGATGGGATTATGATACACAATCAAACATAAAATCTCAATTTTCTAAATCAGCATTTGTTAGGGTTGGTGAAAAAACAGCAAATCTATCATCGCCATTGTCAGATCATGATTCCACCACATTTACCTGCCACTACTGTCAGACAAATTTATGTTCCTGTTTCCAGTCATAGAATCCGAGGTGATGAACATTTTGATATCAATAGATACATCAAAAGAATCAGATTATTTTGCTGATCCCAAATATATAATATTCATCAAGTTTAGTGTTACCCATCAAAAGTTATGAACCTGAGAATATTTGCTTGATTTTTGAAATCGGGGAGGACACCCTCTGAAATTCAAGGAATCTTAATAAAATCACATCATCAGATTCAGCATACCAGAGAACCATACCATAGAAGTTTCAAGCTCCTATATACAGAAATGTGGAATTTGCTATTTTTACCAGAAGAAAAATAATGGATGCATGTTTTTACATCCGACCCCCCCCCCCAAAGTCCGTGGGGAGAGATCTGTCAGCTATGATGTTTGCCCATTGTTTACGCATAGTATGTGTCATTGGGAAGTACTGACATATTTCTTGGGAAGGAGGGAATTTTGTGCTTGGGTGGATTTCTGTCGGGAGGATATTGAGGAAAATTTCCGCGAGTGAATTTTCCAGGGGTAATTTCACGCTGGGGGATTTGATAGAATTCCTTTACGAAATTATTTTTAATTTTCTTACATTCTTTTTGCCAACTCAATTTTGCATACGGAGATATGCAAAGGAGGGCTATTTTTCGGAGGGCTATTTTCAGTGTGTTTTGATTTCCAGAAAAAAGTTTCCGCGGAAGGGGGCATTTTTTGAGTGGTCGATAAACCAATTAGAAACTAAAGTATTTTTCCAATGAAATTATGATAAGGAGGATTTTTGAGGCTGAATTGTCTGCAACAATTTTTTTACGGGGGGCGGGGAATTTTCAGCATTGATGGAACTGCCTGGAGGGAATTTGACGGGAGGAGGATGCACTTTACGTCGGATGAACTTTCCACAGAGGAGTTTACCGTGAGGGGGGGGATATATTTCATATAGGGTGAACCAGATTTACTGGCATTATTTGAAAACGATCAGAAATTAAATTAAAAAAGCTGAAAAGAAGGAGCAACATTAAAACCCATAACGAAATTAAACTAAAACTTAAAAGTCTGTATATGAAGTGTTGCCCCCTCCTCAATACCTTCCTCTTTACGCTATAGTTTGACTGTTTATGCCAATTTTTAAAGAACGGCCACTGAAACACAGTGGCCGATTAATTATAATAGGAAGCTTTTTTAAAAGTACTAACAGCTTTAGCGTAAATAGCGAGGTATTGAGGAGGGGATAACCCTTCATATACGGAATAATTTCTGTTCGTTTTTAGGTATAATCTTACTCCTTACTTTCAGTTAAAAAAAAGTTTTTTTTTATTCAATACACTCATGAAACGTTGTGGCTCTGAAGCTGCTTCTTCTTTTCTTCTACTTCTTCTGAAGCCACCAACTCTGAAGTTACTACTAATTTTTTTTTTACTAACTTTGTGAAAGTAGTTATGCCTGGTATTACGTGTTTATTTGCAAATATAATAAATTTCGTATTTCAGACGGAGTATTTCAGGGAGTTTTTTTTCTTCTTCTTTTAAGGTCTCGAAAGTCTACATAAAGGGGATGACCTCTAATTACCCCCCCCCCCCAATTTCAATATTGTCCATGTTTTCTAAGATTATAGAAATAGTGTTGTGCAATCGGATGTATAATTTTTTTTTGGAAAAATAAAAATATTTTCAAAGCTTCAATTTGGGTTGCGAAAGGGAAACCAAACCAGTTTTTGAGCGATTTTCTTGACCAAAAGAATTTCCTGCAAACCTGTTTCTGGATATTGAAGAAGCGTTTGACTTTTTTAATTCCTCATTTGACTAAAAAATTTCTCATTCGATTTTATTTTGTAAGCTTAATAATTTGTGGGTTCATGAGAAGGCGTTGGATTTAGTAAAATCATATCTTTCTGAAAGAGCACAAGCAACTTTAGCTACTAATTCTGCTTCTTCTTTCCTTCCATTATCATCATCAGTTGGTGTCCCTCAGGGACCAATTATGGGGCCTCTTTCATTTCCTCTTTATATTAATGACATATGTTATGTTATAGCTTTGTCTTCTCTAGATACACATTGCTGACTACAAAGCTGCTTCTGCTTCTACAAAGCTTCGCATAAATATCCCCCATGAATACCGTCGAACTCCGAAATGGATTGATGACAGTAATAATAAGATTAATAACTAAGCTTAGTTATTAGAATAAGAAATAAGAAATAACTTAGCTTATTAATAATATATTATTATAATAACATTGTATTATAATATTACTAGCTGTTGGGGTGGCGCTTCGCGCCACCCCAACACCTAGTTGGTGGGGCGCTTCGCGCCCCCCCCAAGCCCCCCCGCGCGCATAAGTCGTTACGCGCCATATTAGTTACGCGCCATTGTAGTTGTGTCCCTGTGTCCCACCTGTGAATAGAGATAGATATAAATATATGTTTTTAACTACGTAAAACATGCGAATATACAACATTCTTCGCTGTCCCATTGTCCGTGCATATAAATAGATTGTCAGGTTTACTGACTCTTGAACATGCAACATAAAATTGTCCATGGGAAAAACAATCCGTATTCAGATCTATACCTCATTATTCTAAAGATGTGTCCCTGTGTCCCGGTCGTCATTTATATTCCCTGTGTCCCGGTCTTCATTTGTGTCCCGGTGTCCCAGTTTGTAATTTCTCTTTGAGTGTCCCGGTCGTCATTTATATTCCCTGTGTCCCGGTGTCCCGGTCGTCATTTGTGTCCCGGTGTCCCGGTCTGTAATTTCTATTCGAACAATCCCTGTGTCCCGGTCGTCATTTATATATCCCGCCTGTGCCCCCGGCGTCCCCGTTGTAGTTGTGTCCCTGTGTCCCGGTCGTCATTTATATTCCCTGTGTCCCGGTCGTGATTTGTGCCCGGGTGTCCCAGTCTGTAATTTCTCTTTGAGGTTCCCGGTCGTCACTTATATTCCTTCTGTCTCGGTCTAATGACGTCACCGTCAAAGCAAAAGTGACGACAACTAATTTCATGACGTCAGTCAACACAGAAACATGACGTCACCTGATCCACAGACAGACAGACAGACAACCTATTTTTATATATATAGATTAGTATAATAAAATAATGTTATAATAATATAATATTATATTCCGTGCTTCAAAGCTTCTGTCATGGAAATAATAATATATATTATATATTAATATTATCATATAATATTATTAATACAATCATTTTTATTGATAATATATTATTATTATATTGTGCATACTATGAAGTAAGAGTTGTTTTCTAGCTTTACTGTTGCTATTATATTCTTATATTCCGTGCTTGAATTGTGCGATATAATAATGACATTATATTGTTACTACATATTATATTATTATTTATTAAGCTCATTATAGTGAATAAGGAATAACTAAGCTTATTATTTACTGTAGAATTGGTTGCAGGTGTCTGCATCTACTTATATTTCAGTTATAAGCGAAATAAGCCACATCAAAGTATAAAATTTGATCAAAGTGGGCAATACCCCAGACATAGCCCCCCCAGCTTTGGTGCCTGGGGCAACTGACGCCCCTCCCAGGAATGGCTCTGGTAGCTGGAGACCAAGCTTTTATTGGTCTCTGGCACTCGGCATGCAGCAGGCTTGTATATATGTGATCCTCAAATTACACATTTGCTTATTTTTAATTTTAAGTCTTAGGCTGGTAATTCAACAATTTCAATTAAATTAAGAAATTCTGGTGTAAAATTGAATCTTGGTTACTCTTCACAGAATCATGATTTTTGTTTTCTCTTGGTGATTGGCAATCTGAGCATTTTCCTTATTTGTTTTTTGACCAGGGAGAAAAAAATGTGTTCCTTCATTCCATTGTAATTTTGATAACTTTGTGAATACTTCCTATTTGATTGGTATTGCTCCTTGTCGCATGTCTCCTAACCGCAGTTTTAGTTTTTTACCATATCATTTTCATTTGCGATTCGTTATGATTTTCGCTTTCGCTTGTCTTTTGACCACAGATTTCCTTGTGTTTCATTTTAGTCATCACTAGGAAAAAATTAATGAAAGTTGCTCTTTAAGTGCATATGAATGTAAATGCTCACATATTCAAGATATTAATTCAAAACTGGTTCGAAATATGACGACAATAAAATGGTTGTGTTTTTTTTTCCATGTGGACCATGCTGTCTGTTTTCAAAATTAATGAATAAAAGCGTTGGACTTTTTTTCTGTTCTCAAGACTAATGTGGACTTTTTGTCTTTTCTCAAAATAATGAAGCTAGAAATATAAAATTGATGCAGAATAATCTTGGAACCATGAACACGGACACATATTTCAACTTATTTGCTACTAATAATAATTCTTTATTAACCGAATTTTACGCACTATTTAACCGCATTTTACGCCAGAATTTCTTAATTTAATTATTTTTTAATCGCATATTTCATTTTGTACCATATCATTTTCATTTTCCGATTCGTTATGATTTTTGCTTTCGCTTGTCTTCTAACCGCAGATTTCGTTGTGTTTCATTTTAGTCATCACTGGAAAAAAAATGAGGAAAGTTTATCTTTAAGTGCATATATGACGATATCGAAATATGACTAAAGTCAAATGATTGTGTGTTTTCCCGTGTTGACCATTTTGTCTGTTTTCAAAAATTAATGAATAAAAAGCGTTGGGCTTTTTTTTTTCTCTTCTCAAGATTAATGTGGACTTTCTGTCTTTTCTCAAAATAAATGAAGCTAGAAATATAAAAGTGATGCAGAATAATCTGGGAACCATGAACACAGACACAGGGTTCAACTTATTTGCTACTAATAACAATTCATTGTGGCCAAACCTATGTGAGGTTTACATTTTTTTTCTTTTTAGAAATGCTGGCGTATACACTGTGGAAGAAGTGGTAACTCGCACCAAAGAAAGGCTGATCAGACTCCAATCACAGTATGTGGAGCAGTTTAGTAGATTAAACCATTGTTTACGGGAACAAAGAAGGATGTATTTGCATTCTGTGAAGAAAGAAAAGGAGTTGCCAGGTAAGGGAGCTTATACTTTCTCTTTCTTGTACCTCAATGTTTTCGGTGGCGTAATTTCGTCAAAATTCTGGAAGGTTGGAGCCAATTTTCCCAAATCAAGTGAAAATAACAGAGAATAATGAAAATTGTGCCATATAGCACCATAAAGCCAAAGACATAGTAAAGAAAACTGACCCTTTTCTCATGATGCTTGAATTATGCAGGCTTATCTTCGTTTTGAAATTTTTTTTTTTACAGAAACTAGATTTCAGCTTGGGGGAAACTGGAGTCTGGGAGGGCAAACTGGGTCGGGAGGGGGGCAGTTCCCCCACTCCATGCCCCATAGTAAATTACGCCCCTGAATATATCCTATCTGAAGGGGATGGATCAATAACAATACATTCTTTAACAGAATTGAAAGTAAGCTGACGAATTTTGAAAAATAAAGCACCATAAATTAATGCCAGGACCTTTCGTTATCAACACAATTACATCAGTAAACAGAACAAAGCAATGAAGAAAATTTACTAACAAGAACAAAGAAAGCAAGGACAAACAAGAAAAAGTATTCAGGTTGTTATATATTTTTATGGAGGAATTTTTCCAGAGGTGTGATGTTATAGAGGTTTGTGTTAATACTGATGAGACCTATTTTCTTACAAAATGTATAAGGGGTAGTACTATTGGACCTCAATTTGCTTTCATGACCGAAGGTAGTACTATTGGACCTCGATTTGCTTTTGTGACCAAAAACTTTTCTTATGAAACATGTAAGTATGACCCTACGCTTCAGCCTGTTTCTACAGCCAAAACCTGTTTCCTTTTTAATGTATAAGCAACAGTAACACCTACACTCTGCTGTTAAGACCTTAACTGCTGTTAAGATTAAGACTTAAGGCTTAAGACTTGTTAAGACTGCTGTCTGCTGTCATTAAATGTTGCATTAACTATAAGAAGGGGAAAGTAAAACAGTTCAAAATAGGGATGAAACCTTTTTATTGACAGTGAACAGATATAAAACTATTTAACTGGATATTTCGAACACATATACTGTGTTTGTCATCAGCAGTAAAACCGAAATTAGCAGGAAATTCGCAAGCAGTAAAGCAGTAAATTCGAAGTTATCTATAAGAAGGGGTTTCTGAATTCGAGAGGTCTATCATTTTCTGACAAATCTACACTAAGTATTATGTCAGCTGTAAACGGTAGTTCCTGAAAGCAAAAGGTTTATCATTTTCTGATAAAACTCCTTTAAGAGTCATGTTAACTGTAATCGGTGGCTCTTGAAGCCAAGAGGCGTATCAGACGCGTAGAAGCCAAGAGGCGTATCAGTTTCTGATAAAACTTCATTAATTGTTATATTAATTGTAACTAGTGGTCCTTGAAGCGAAGAGGCATCATTCTCTGAGAAATCTTCATTAAGTTTTTACATTGGTTCCTTAATTGGTCCTGAATTGGTTCCTGAATTCCATTAAGTTTTTACATTGGTTCCTGAATTGGTTCCTGAATCTCCATTAAGTTTTTACATTGGTTCCTGTATTGGTTCCTGAATCTCCATTAAGTTTTTACATAGTTTGTCGAACATGAAAATAAACATTTGTGCTGAGAATTTTGTTTTAGGAGAAATAGACTATTTTTAAACAATCTTGTGTAGATTATGTAAAAACAAATATGGCCTTTTGTAATTTTGTTTGTCATTATTAATACAAAACTACTCAGAATTCGGTTTTAGTGAGGAATCTTTTAGATTTTGATGGCTGTTTTTTTTTCCTTTTTCTTCTTCCAATAACCTTAGATGAAGCAGATTTTTCATATCTTTTATCCGTATAGATCAGAATTTGGAATCAAACTGGCCCTTCCAAAATTATCTATGATATTATTATTTTGATATAATCTTTCATAATTATTATAAAAAAAAACCCACCGGAGACACAATGGTATCTACTACAGAATAGTCAGTTGACCATGAAATGCACCTGTGAAGAGTGAACCATGTGAGATATGCATGTTGTGATATAAGCAGTACCATAACGTATATGGTATCTGCATAAAGAAAACCCGTCCGCGGTATCAAAACTGTAGTTTCCTAACTCATACCTATGCTATAATTGTAACCATTTCTAACTTCATAACTATACTAACTCTGTGAGAAGGAAAAATGGGTATAAGAAATTTCGAAGAAGTTGAGAGAAAGCCGAATGAAGCAATAAAAAACCCTCACTTAGATCAAATGACTGTAAGTTGCTTAGTTTGAAGCGATGTAAATCTATGTTTGAGAACTGAATTTTCTTACAAGTGAAGTTACATTGTTACTTATGACTGTGGTTTCTTAATTAACCTTAGTTGCTTAAGTTTCTTTTAAAGAAACTTAAGCAACTCAATTCAGTTATTTAAGTTGCTTTGTTAAGACTGACGTTGCTTAGTTTGAACAGTGGTGAATATAAGATCTTAGAACTGAAGTCGTTGTGGCTGAAGTTACTTAGTTGCTAAAGCTACTTAATTAAGACTGAAGTTACTTAGTTTGAAGGACTATGGATCTAATGTCTTAGAAGCTGAAGTTGCTTTGACTGAAGTTACCTAGTTTAGACAACTGTGAATCTTAGTTCTTAGAACTGAAGTTGTTGTGGCTGAAGTTACTTAGTTGCTAAAGCTACTTAATTAAGACTGAAGTTACTTAGTTTGAAGGACTATGAATCTAAGGTCTTTGAAACTAAAGTTGCTTTGACTGAAGTTACCTAGTTTAGACAACTGCGAATCTTAGTTCTTAGAACTGAAGTTGTTGTGGCTGAAGTTACTTAGTTGCTAAACCTACTTAATTAAGACTGAAGTTACTTAGTTTGAAGGACTATGGATCTAATGTCTTAGAAGCTGAAGTTGCTTTGACTGAAGTTACCTAGTTTAGACAACTGTGAATCTTAGTTCTTAGAACTGAAGTTGTTGTGGCTGAAGTTACTTAGTTTCTAAACCTACTTAATAAGACTGAAGTTACTTAGTTTGAAGGACTATAAATCTAAGGTCTTAGAAACTGAAGTTGCTTTGACTGAAGTTACCTAGTTTAGACAACTGTGAATCTTAGTTCTTAGAACTGAAGTTGCTGTGAATGATTTATTTAGTTTGGCTGAAGCTTCTTAGTTAGTTATGAATGTAGTCACTTAGTTGACTGAAGTTACTTAGTACTGTAGTTGCTTTGTTTGAAGTTACTTTGTTAAGACAGTTTTTTCTTAGTTTGAAGTACTGTAAATATGTGTCTTTAGGACTGAAGTTGCTTAGTTACTTATGACTGTAGTTACTTAATTGACTTTAGTTACTTAAGTTACTTAATAAAGACCAATGTTGCTTAGTTTGAAGGACTTTGAATATAAGTTCTTTGAAACTGAGTCGCTTTGCTGAAGTTACTTAGTTTAGACAACTGTGAATCTAGGATCTTAGAACTGAAGTTGCTATGACTGAAATTATTTAGTTTGAATGAAGCTACTTAGTTACTTATGAATGTAGTTACTGAGTCGACTGAAGCTACATAGTTAAGACTAAAGTTACTTTAATAAGACAGTAGTTATTTAGTTTGAAGTACTGCAAAGTTAAATTTTAAATTTAAAGTCTAAGTTGCTTACGAGAGAAGTCACTTAGTTACTTATGATTGTAGTTACTTAATTGACTTTAGTTAATTAAGTTACTTAGTAAAGACTAAAGTTACTTATTCTGAAGGACTGTTAATTTAAGCACTTAGAACTGAAGTTGCTCAGGTAAGACTGAAGTTACTTCGTTTGTTCAGCTGTGAATCGAAGTTCTTAGAACTGAATTCTCAGTGACTAAAGTTACTTAGTTACTTAAGTTATTGAATCAAGACTGAAGTTACATAGTATGAACGAATGTGAATCCAAGCTCTTAGAAACTGAAGTTGCTCTGACTGAAGTTACTTAAGCTCCATAGTTCAGACTGAAGTTACCTAGTTTTACTAAACGAACGAAGAATTTAAGTTCTTTGATGTGAAGTTGCTGTGACTTAAGTTGCTTTGTTACTTAAGTTACTAAATTAAAACTGAATTTATTTAGTTTGAGGGACTATGAATCTAAACTCTTAAAAATTGAAGTTGCTTTGATGGAAGTTACTTATTTAAGACTGGAATTACTTAGTTCTAGCAACTGTTAATATAAGTTTATAGAACTTCAGATGGTATGATCGAAACTACTTAGTTCGACTGAAACCGGATAGTTACTTTTAAATGTAGTTACTTTATCGATTACAATTATTTAAAACTGAAGTCACTTAGTCTAAAGACGGCGGGTCTAAATTCTTAGAACAATATGTTCTAAAACACTGCTGCCTAATTGGCAAATTTGCGGTGCCTTAATATTTTTTCTCATTAATGTCCTTTTCAGCTGGTCCTATGACAAATTTACTTTAAAAATTTTTCGGATTTCAGCTTCAATGCCCTTCTTTTTATGATTATTATTTATCAATGAAAGCTCAGTTAACTTCAAAAAAAGAATGAATTTGCAACCAAAGTTTGACGAAACAAAAATATTTAGCCAACACAATCTTTTAAGTAAGGATTATAATAAATTTTCAGTTTTATTTGTACTCAATTTTGAAAGAGGTCCAGAAAATCTTAATAACGCCTCTACTTGTAAATTTCAAGGGATGGTATAATCTGACAAACCAATAGGAGTTTTTAATCACGGTTTATTCTTGATTGGTCGATAAAGTAACGCCACCAAGCAGGTGGCGTATAAACTAAGTAACGCCACCAAGCAGGTGGCGTATAAACTAAGTAACGCCACCAAGCAGGAAAAATGAAGTGGTAAGCAACGCATTTCCTGAATCTTTTTTCAAGGGACTTATTTTCTTTTACTGATTTTTGTAGCTATAAACTTTCCTCATATCAATCTATTTTTTGAACTGTTTTGATGACAAATTAAAAACTACATTTTTTAAATTCGTTGAGATTTTAGCTTGAAAGTACTTTTTTTTTTAATCTTACTTTAACTGAGACATGTCAGCCACATTCAGTCAGCCAGTAGCGAATCCGAAAACTATAACGGGACGTTAAAGTGTGAGTAGTTCCCTCGACTTGAGGATATCGGATTAGTCAGTTTCTAGATGCTCACAAGAGAACATGTTTTTTTCCTAAAGGAAAGCAATCATATATCATTATAGAGATTAAACGCAATCAATAAGTTCTCAAGGCAACGCTATAGCGTTGCCTAGAGTAAAGGCCATATGACTTCAATGTTTTATTTTTTTTTTCTCAGAGGCACTTCATGTAGAAGGGGTGGTCGTATAAGCTTCGGAGGGGGATAGATCACAATTTGGGTTTTTAAGAGTAAAAGTAATCGGGGGGCAAGTAACCGCTACCCCGTGTCCTCTCTTCCCAAATGCGTTTGGTATACATTTTGAGATATCTATTTTGTTCAAAATAGTCCAAAGTTCAAATAAATATGCCTCTGGGCTGACAAAAGCCCCCACGACCCCCAGGGCAAGGGGTGTAAGTTATGAAAGTTGTCCATTGTTAACATTTAAGATTTTTATGGAAGTGGTGATTGTATAAACCTCAAAGGAGGCTCATTCGATTTGAAATCGGAAGTTCCAGTTCCCTTTTAAAGATTCAAAAGTGATCGGTGGGCATCCAACCTCCCACCCCCTTTTTACCCAAATGCTTCCGGTCAAAATTTTGAAATAGCCATTTTTTTTTCAAAAAAGTCCGAAAGTCTTTACTGAAAAAGAACTATATGATTAATATTTTCTTTTGTGTTTACAAAATTGAAAATAAAAATTACTTTGAAATAAAATCTTGAACTGCTGAGCTTTTAACAATATTAACGTCATTATATATCAAATATTCAGTTTAATTTTATTAGTTCTTTTCAAGGAATGTTTAAGACACATATAGTTTTCAATAAAACGTTAATGACGGATTTAGACTATAACAGGAGAGGAGGCAGGAACCAAACTCTTGTTAGAGATTTTAGTTCGCTTTAAGATTTATTTATTCATTTATGCTAGTACCTGTTGTATGTTTTTTTTTTTTTTCTGATTGTTTGTTTAATTTATGTTCGTTTTGGATTTCATTTATTCTTTAATAGTAATTTTTAGTCGTTTTTAGTTAGAAACGCTATAGGAATTTATTTATGCTGGTCTTAAGTTTATTATGATTCTTTACTTTTCTATGACCACTTCTTTTTCGGAAAGTTTTTTTTTTAAATTAATTTGTGAAAAGTTAACACTTTTTATGTGTAGTTTTGGAAGTGTGCCCTGTTTTGTCTAAACTTCAAGGATTGAGTTAGGACTTCTCTTTTGAGGGAAGGGGAGTAGAAGGATGCAAAATTTTGTGATTACAGGGCAAAGAATTCATTCTCTAGTCCTGGCAAAATAGTATACGTTAGATTCTTTTCTTTTTATGACTGTATTTTGTTAAACCCTGGCTAGTTATTTATATTTATATATTCAATTATGTTTTTGGAAAAGAATTAAAGGAATGAATGATTTTCCGAAGTTATTTTAACCAATTTGCAGGCACGCAATTCTGTACACTCAAGCACATCAAACACATTTAAGAAGTAAGCAAACGCAAACAATACTGTAAGCATAAACTCAAACACAATTAGCCAATAGGCAGATACGAATAATTCTAAAAACACTCGACCACAGCAAAAATATTTAATCAGCAAGAAAATACAAAACTCAAACACAGCAAGCACATTTAGCCAATAAGCAAACACAAACGTTTCTGGAAACATGAACTCGAACACAACAAGCACATCTAACCACTAAGCGAAAACACACAATTCGGTAAACACAACTGAAATACATGTAACCAATAAATAAAATACAAACTCAAACAAAGCAAGCACATTTAACCAATTAGCAAGCACAAACGATTCTAAAACACGAACTCAAATACAACAAGCACCTCTAACCACTAAGCAAAAACACAACTCTGCAAACACAAACTGAAATACATTTAACCAATATGAACAACTCAAACACAAATAATACAAACTCAAACACAGCAAGCACATTTAACCAATTAGCAAACACAAACGATTCTAAAAACATGAGCTCAAACACAACAAGCAAATCTAACCACTAAGCAAAAACACACAATTCTGCAAACACAAAATGAAATACATTTAACCAATAAGGAAATACAAACTCAAACACAGCAAGCACATTTAACCAATAAGCAAACACAAATGACTCTAAAAACACGAACTCAAACACAACAAGCACATCTAACCTAACCTAACCACTAAGCAAAAACACTCAATTCTGCAAACACAAACTGAAATGCATTTTACCAATAAGAAAATGCAAACTCAAACACAGCAAGTACATTTAATCAATGACTAAACGTAAACGATTCTGAAAATTCGAACTCAAACACGACAAGCATATTCAATCACTAAGCAAACACAAACGCTTAACACAAGAAACCTATTTAACCAATACGCAGGTACAAACAATTCTGAAAACATTCAAACGCAACAAACACATCTAACCAACAAGCAAATACAGACTTAAAACACAACTTAGATACATATGTTTATGATTGGATTTCTGAAGCTTCGATGGTCACATCCAACGAATCATTTCCTTTGACTCTTCCATGTCGTATGTTTTCAGGACTGAATGATTTCAACAGCTGAAGACACAGTTGAAACTCACTCTCTGTTTAAATTTCAGGTTTTGGCAAATTGAAAGATATTCCCAGTGAAAGAAAAAACTTGAAAAAGTTGCGTCATCACCTTCGTTACCATAGGGTCTTTGGAAAAGAGAACCTTCTCTTCTTACAAGCTCAAGAGAAACGACTCAAGGTAATATAAGAGCAATAATTTTACCCCTACTTATTGGGGATGAAAGGTAGTAAAGCTGCTTTTTTCGTGATTCTGTATAAAAACATAATGTACTTAATCATCATACATGTAGACTACTTACTGGGGGAGGGGTGAAGGGTTTAATGGAACGAACTGAAGTTCTTTTTATTTTGTAATCTAGGGAAAAGTTTTCTATGCGTATACTTGCATACAAGGGGAGAAGGACTACCTCCTGTAACTTGTCTGAAGAACCCCCATTGGAAAAGTTGAAAAGTAGCAACATAAAATGAACTTGCCATCGTTTTTACCTCTTCCTGGGGAGTGGCTTTAAATCCCTCATTCCATCATATTCAAGTGTTGGATCGAAGGTTATTCGCAATAACAATTTAGATTAAAGCCACAAATGAAAAAAAGTGAAACATTATCTACTATATGAAGGCTTCTCTCTGCAATAAATTTTGACAAAAATCGATGGTTCTGTAGATATAACAGTCAATGTAAGTCTGTAACTGTTTTTTTTTTTCTCATACTAAGCCTCCGATTTCAATTAAAATTTTTCCTCACTCAGAAATAAAAATATGTGATTTTGAAACATATTTTTATGATAAATTTGGAAGTAATTATGGTGTTGTTTTTTTATCACCAACAGTTTTATGTTAATTATTTTTCAAAATTCGCTTCTTTGAATATACTGGATAATAACATTATCTGAAATGTTCTGATTTGTTTTTTAATAGATTTCTTTTATTGCTAATTTAATGCTAGATTGAAAATATTTTACGCAGTCATAATTTTCGCTTGAATTACCAAGGACAATTAAATGGAATCTGGCTGGTGGGATTGATTAGCAGAAATTTACATAACCATCCATATCTTTAATCAAATAGAAAAAATTGGAAACCCAACTTTTAGTGAAAAGACTTGTGCATGCAATTATGGAATTTTGGGCGGTGACAGGTGGGAAATTTAAAAAAAGAAACGTGGTTGAAAAGTCAGCCAAAATGAACTAAAGAAAGATGGCACTGAACAGCTTAAGGAGATGTAATCTTCGTTTGAAGGCAGGGCAGTTTTAGTAGAGGAAAACACTTGCCCCGGGTGGAGAAATTTTAGGGGGTGCAAAATTTCAAGCAAATAATCTAATGGTTATAATAATTTAGTAATTTTATTAATTTTATTAATAAAGTAAAGGAGGCAGCTAACAAATGAAAATAATTGATTAATTTTAAAAAATATTAAAATAATAATAATATAATTAAGATGATTAATAATAATTAAATAGTTAGAATTGTAAATTAAAAAATTAATGATTAATTTATTAATAAGTCGAAAATAGATTTTTGATAAATGAAAATTTTGTTAAAGTTCGGTCTGAAAATTCTGTCGGAGCCGCAGGGGAGGGGGAGCTAATCAAGATTTCGCCCTGGGAGCAAGAGAGGCCAAAACCGCCACTTTTTGATAATTAGTTACTTTAAAGTACCAAGAACACAAAAAATGAGAATTAATTCTTTAAATTAGCAGAAACTAACACAACCATATACGTCTTAAAAAAATTGTGAAAAAAACAGGAAATCATCAGTAGTGTTTTCAGGCACTGAGTTTGAAGCGTGTTTTGAGCGGGTTCGACAAAAATTGTTTTCAGGTTCTCCGTGTTCAACCTAGCATAACTTTAAAATTTTCATGTTACGAGTTCCAAGCGTGTTGGACACGGGTTCTTCCAAATTGTAATGCCCTAGAATAGCATGGTTGAACACGGGTTCTGAGAAGACATTCGCCGTGTTGAATTTTGTCATTCTGCTTTGTGTGGTGGGCCGTGGACTTGGGTATTGAATCTTCAACTAGTTTTATTTATGTTGTAAATATTGATAGGATCACCACAATCACGAGCTCTGCCTCTCCGTGATGACCCAGTGTATTTTATTTGTTATACGTGCTATATTAAGAAATTAATTTGAACACGGCACTCAAAACGATAATATTCAAAACTTGTGTCAAACTCCGTGTTTGATGCGGGTGGCCTGAAAACAAGGCTAAATTTTAAGGAAAACGAGATTCAATTCATAACTGTATTCTGGAAGCAACTTCTTAGCACATTTCAAAAATTGACAACGTGTGTTACTAATCAGCTGAGAATGAGCCAAAAAAATGAATCAAAATATAACCTTAGAAAATGTTGCTTTCTTGATTGTTCCGGTAAAAGAGAAGTTGTGATCTTGTTCAGCAAAGCTCTTTTCTTTGAAAAATAATTTTAAGCCGGGCTTTTTGAAAAGAGCTTGGCTAGGCTACGCCTATTATTGAGGTTACTAGAATTTTTATCACTCCAGGAACTTTTAACTATGAAGTAGTTACAGGTAAACATTGTTGGCTCTAAAATAGGTAAAATTCTACTTAGTGACTTTTGGCTATCTCGGAAATGGGTTAGGTTAGGAAAATGAAATTTTCAGGGATGTGTCTACAAGCTAAAGTATGTTGCGGGAGGGTAGTTTGAAGTACCTACCTCCATTCCCTCTCCCTCTAGAGGGTCCTGACCTTTGATGACCTTTAAAAATATGTGTGTTATAAAAGTGAAACCTTGCAAAATAGATCTTCTGCTTGAATGATGTACAACAAAATTGTTTTCAGCTTCACAACTTTGCTCAATCCCAATTTATAAGGTTTTAAAGATATGCAAATACATTTCCTAAATTTGAAAAAAAAAAAAAAACAATAATATGGCTCAGAATTCTACTCAAATAACAGGAATTGCATTTTCAGAACTAAAGGCAGAGAAAAAGCAACTTCTAACTGAAAATTATGGTAAAATGTTGTTTTGTCAAAATTTTAATAGGTATAGACCTGTCATGTAGGCGAATTTCGGGGCCCTCTAGAACGAGAAGGAGTGGAGTTGGGTACTTTAAAATACCTTTCCGGGATACACTTGCCTGTAGCCCCATTCCCCAAAAGTTTCATTTTCCCAACCTAATCCCTCTCCAAGATAGCCGAAAGTCACTAAAGTAGAATTTTACCCTAAAATAAAGCATCAAGTTGTAGCCTATTGCTAATTATGCAGAATCAATGACTTTCACTGAAGCTTCATGTAGGCTCAAGTAAGGTAGCCTATCCAGTAGGCTGTGTGATTTGCTTAAATATTTTACTATATATTTACGTGAAACTTATTATGTAGCCTAATGGTAAACGTATCACAGTTCATATAATTGACTTAGTAATAAAGTGAACATACTACTTGATCCCTTTTTTTTATGCTCTTTATGATTATAATAATCGCTTCTATAACAAATTCAAATTTAAGCACTTTTTAAGCTCTTAAAAATGACGAATTTTCAATTAAAGTATGAGTTATCGGTCGTTTTTTAGAAAATAATACTACGTTTTATCAGCGCCGCTTCCTCGGTCGTTTTCGACAAAATAATACTAAATTTTCTCAGTGCCAAAATTATTTATAGTTAGGTTAGGTTGGGTAAGGTCAAAAAGTGCTTAAATTTGAATTTGCGGTAGAAGTGATTATTATATTCGTAAAGAACATAAAAAAAGGCATTGAATATATTGCTTTTTGTCAACATTAAAATTATATTGCTTTTAGCTGTTTGTCAAATAATTTGACAAACAGCATCAATTAGCCTACTATCTTGACATGGTATAACAAATTAGATTCAGAGCTACTCAGAGGGGACAGGGCAACAAGGGCTGCTTCCCTGGGTGCCAAGGTAGAGGATTTGTCTGTTTTAATCAAATTTTTCACTTTGATTTGGCTGTCTGCTTATATTTGAGTCAGGAGGGGTGCACTGTAATTATATTTTCCTTAGGCACTATCAACCCTAGGAACAACTCTGATTGAACAGTAGATGGTAAGTCATTCTGGGTCATTTCAGAAGAGATTTCTTCTTGTTTGAATAAAAATAAGTTTTACTCACCATAAAGGATGATGGAAGAAATTTCGGTAAATTTTCAAGAAAAGATGGCGCTGAGAAAATGTAGTATTATTTTGTGGAAAACGACCGATAACTCATGCTTTCATTGAAAATTCTTCATTTTTAAGAGCTCAAAAAGTGCTTAAATTTGAATTTGTGGTAGAAGTGATTATTATATTCGTAAAGAACATAAAAAAAGGCATTGAGTGGTATTTTCACTTTATTGGTAAGGGATATGAACTGTCATAATTTTTCGAAAATTCGTCATATTCAAAAGCTCAAAAAGTGCTTAAATTTGAATTTGCTGTAGAACCCATTATTGTATTCGTAAAGAATATAAAAAGGTATCTAATAGTATATTCACTTTATTGGTAAGTCAGTTATATGAACTGTCATGAATTTACCGAAATTTCAGTTCCAACAATTCTTGACAGGAAATATTTCAAAAGTATAATAATTCTGCATCCAACTTATTCATGTAATTGAAGGTAGTTAAAATTAGAATAAGCATTCTAGGCTGGTGCTCTTCTGATATTATTTCACATCAAACAGTTCTTAGGGGAAAACTGTAAAGAGTTAAAAACTTTTACCAACAATAAAAAAATATTTTTAACATAAATAAATACATTAAAAGAAATGCCTTTTGATGCTGATTCAAAATATGCATGGGATATACAAGATTCATCAAGTTTGATGGTGCCCATAAAAAGCTATAAGCTTAAGGAAATTCGACTGATTTTCAGAGATGAAGTAAAACCCACATGAAGTCAAGCAATAATAATAATGATAATAATTTATTGTTATCCTTTGCATACAACACAAATGTACTAAAGACGAGTATAAAAAAAAGAAAAGAAAAGAAGGGCACAGAAAAAAGAACACGCACAATTCTTGATAACTTCAGAGATCTGCGTGACACTATGATCATCTTCTGACAAATCTCAAAAACACCGTACCGTTACGAAATGTAACTATTACGAGTCCAAATGGGGATACTAAGGAAAAGCTTGCAGAACCTAAAGAACAGCGATCGGATTTGCTTTTATCGAATGCAGAGAAAAATTTCCAGACAGGTGTCAAAAACAACACATGCGGTGCAAAAAACGCATTATATTGCCGACCAAGGGTTCTCTTTATCAAACTCACCCTTTACCCTGGCGAGAAGATCGTAAGATTTTCTTCGTTTGTCTTCCAAAGAAGCAATTATAAGCTGCCTGGTGGATCTAATTGAAGTTCCAAATGGAAGACCTAAATACCTAATTAAACTGGAAGATGAGATTGTGGCGGCAGTCCTTTCAGTCCGGAGCAAACAACATCAACAGCGTTTTGGAGTACCCCAAGATTGTAAGCCATGAGAAGAATATCATCGGCATAAGAGAAGTAATTTGGGTCAATATATGGCTCAATTAAATACGGTGGAATCTGTCGAGTGACCACTCTAATGGAGTTATTAAATATCTTAACGAAAATCACATTCCCAGATTCAGATCGGGGAACCCTATGATAGACATTTCAAGCTACCATCTTAAATTTATGGTTTTTCCAAGAAAATCGATTATTTGTGCATGTTTATTGTGTTTATTTGTGTTTTTTCTTATTTTTGGATTTAAAGTAACTTTTTTCATTGATAAAAAAAATTGTACAACCACCAAACTGATTGTTTCACAAAGAGGGTCAAATTTGCCATTGATTGTCAATCCTGAGATAGCACATCAATTTACAAGCTTTGAAAAATTCATATTGACCTTCTCAATAACCAAGAATGTAAAGATGCACTCTGGCGCATTTGTACATGAGGAGTAATGTAGTTTAGTCCATAAAATATATAATAAGCACTAATCATAAAGCACTAATCATAAATATTTATTATCTTAATCCTTGTCTTAACTAAGTTGATTTACAAGGTTTTTCATGAAATTAAATTAACACAAAACTTTTTATTAACACAAGACTTTAAATTAAAAAATTAAATGAAACTAACACAAAACAGTATTTGGTAAGCTTGCAGTTTACAATATAATTCAGCTTGGATGAACGTGAATACATCACAATGTTTTTTTTTATTCTCTTTTGTAATTCAATAATTGCTTCTAAATTTGTCAATTTGCCAAATAGTTAGTCTATTTGGCGGCTAGTCTTAAAGACCTTTTCGTAATGGGTTCAATGCTATTGTAAATCGATTTATATATTTTTTTCGATCATTTTTAATTAAAACTGACTATAACATGGATATACATGGATGACGTAATATCACTTTGTGGTTACCCTAGTGTTACCTAAGTTTACCCTAGAAATTGAAATTGAAAATAAACTACCATCTTTAGATATGTCAACTATTCGTAATACTGATAA